>NW_024039706.1:187500-213082 GCF_016077235.1 Cyprinodon tularosa | reverse complement strand
ATCTTTAACACCTGGCAGTGCCACAGACTGATCGACTCCATGCCACGCCGCATTGCTGCAGTAATACAGGCCAAAGGAGGCCCAACTAAATACTGAGTGCTGTACATGCTCATACTTTTCATGTTCATACTTTTCAGTTGGCTAACATTTCTATAAATCCTTTGTTTTTATTGGTCTTCAGTAATATTCTAATTTTCTGATATGATGAATTTGAGATTTTCATTTGTTGTCATTTGTAATCATCAAAATTAAACAAAATAAACATCTGAAATATATGAGTTTGTATGTAATGTATGAATATAATATACAAGTTTCACTTTTTAAATGGAATTACTGAAATCAATCTACTTTTTCATGATATTCTAATTTTATGACCAGCACCTGTATATATATATATATATATATATATATATATATATATGTTTATTATTATTTTTATTTTTTCAGATTGATCCAGAAAAATATGCAATGATTCTGGGGATTGCAAATGAAAGTCACCACTGGATGCTAGTGGTAGGAATGCAAAATTTCAAAATTCACAATTTATCATACTGACAAATTTAAAGTATTGAAGAGATGTGACTGGAAATAGAGTTGCCACTCATATATTGAAAAAGGAAATTGTTACGGATCGAATAGAGTTTATTTGAATGTGATATTACGGGATTTAATTTGAAATAACAGTTTACTGACTTATGAATTAAAAATCAAAGTAATGAGGTGGGCTTTATGTTTAAACCCCAAGGTTATTTATCCCATGGATAAAACAACAGTGTTCCTTGACCCATTAGGAGAATCCCCAGGAAAAATGAAGAGGTGCTTGGTAGCAACAAGGTTTGAAACAGGACACTCATTCACGTTTCTGATAAGAACTTGAGAGATCTTGTTATTGAAAATGTTTATCATATTATCTACCCAAGAGCTTTCATGAGGCAGAAAGGACTAAAGGTGTCGAGATGGACATGCAACACTGTTCCACATGCTATCCAACCTGACAGTGTTTCCTGTGGTGTGTTTGCGCTGAAAGTAAGTACTGTTGGAAAACGAAATTTAGAATTTACTTGGATCAGTTAAATTTGGGTCTTAAGGAAAGTAATTACTCTATTTTGATAAACAAACATGGGCATAAAGCTCCAACTGAATCGCAAAAGTACCTAACAATAAAATGTTACTGTTTTATACTATTCTAGATTACTTTGTCCAAATCAATCGTAACATTTTAATTTGACAACCTGGCTGACTGTTACATTGCAAACTAGTTATTTGTACTGTGTTACAGTTGTTTTTGGTCATTTGTTTACTAATGTACAAATTTTGAGGGTAATTCTTTCTTTATAATCTTTTTCCTAAAGTTTCCATCCAAAGCAGCTGTATTAAATGCTAGGCATCATTTAATATGGCAGCTCACAAAATAATAATTAGCAGTAATAACATCAATCATATCACATTCTTATTAAATGTATGTTGATTTTATTTCACTTTACACATGTGGTATCACTGTTGCTTTGCAGTTAGAATGTCCTGGGCTCATCATTTCTGAGTTTAAATTTTATGAATGTGCATCCATTTGTTCTCTCAAGGTAGCCTACTCTTGCTTCCTCCCACAGTCCACAAAACATGACTGTTTAGGTTAACTGGTTACTCTGAATTGCTATTTGTATTGATTATGTTTTGTGTTGTTTTTTTTTGCAGTTTGCGGAGTGCTTATTGGAAGGAAAAGATCTTAGTTTTTCAACTACCTTAGACGCTATCAACGCCTTGAGAGTTGACATTGCCACAACCTATCTGCATCAATCCGGTAGTATTATGAAATATGTTTTTTTTTTACTTTGATTCACAGACTGAGTATTGTATGCCTTTTCTACTCCAAAACAAAAATTTGTACTACAGCAGCTTAATTTTTGATAATACATAACAAAGTATGAATTTGGAGATGGCACCTACAATGAATAATATATTTTTCTAACAAAGTCATATTTTGATTAACTTATAAGACAGTTGCTGTTTTGAAACTTTTGGTTGAGAAATTAAATGATACATAAACATGTGAGTTTACATCAATAATCGAAAGACTGTTGTAGAAGCCCTGATAGTTTGCTAGGAAAGCTAAATTGAGGTATAAAATGCAAAATAGACATGGGGAGGTAAAGAGAAGAAAGGCATGATTTACTGACAGGTTAAGGATTATGTTTAAAAATCCATCAAAAAACAATTGTCTTTGAAAAGAATTACGCAAGAGAAAGATACAACGTTGATCTGACAGACACACATATGTGTGTAAACATAATCAAAATCCTATAAATGGCATTACTCTTTGTCATTTCTGTTTCATCTTTTGTAATTTAAATAAAAAACGTTTACAATCCAATAAAAGTATGGAACACAATGTTGGCTGTAACAAAAAGAACCTATAAAGCGAGGTTTTCTAATACAAGATAGGCCAGAAACCAGAGCATGCTTAGTATGGAAAGATAAAAGACAAACTGCAGAGCTCGGAATCACGCACAGTCAGTAAGGAATGGATGGACTATGAGTTCAGCTTCTTATCAACCAAGAGACAAAAAACAATTGAAAAAGAGGAGCAGCCATGCAGTGTTACCATGCTCCTGAAAATTAGTAAAACCTTTTTTTCTTTTGATGTAGAATCACTGGACAACCTGTGCAGTCACTGTGGGAGTGCAGACACTGATGATCCTCTGTGGGTAAGTACATTTAATGGGTTAAAATGGAATTAAAGAAATTGCTGTAAACATACAAATTAATTCCAAAGGAGTTTAATTAGCTAAATTAAGCAAATTCTTAATACATTATGATGCAACCATTTGCAGTTTGAATCAATTTTTTTTGTACAGTAACATTTAGTGTCGACAGATCAACACTTTTTACATATAAGACTTTTAATACACATCAACATAGTACAACTTCACAGACTATTTTGGTTAATCAATTTATTACGGACAATCATATGGATTTATTCTTTCTCACAGAAACATTGCTGTGAGAGGAATAGGTTAGTATAAATGAGTGAACTCCCTCTAATTATTTACATTTCACCATTCCCAGAACTAAAGCATGAGGAGGACTAGGTAAACATCTTTCATACTGATTTCTTCATTTGTACCCGGCCAATTAAT
This sequence comes from Cyprinodon tularosa, assembly GCF_016077235.1. Taxonomy (NCBI): domain Eukaryota; kingdom Metazoa; phylum Chordata; class Actinopteri; order Cyprinodontiformes; family Cyprinodontidae; genus Cyprinodon; species Cyprinodon tularosa. Next base: position 209,948 of record NW_024039706.1, on the reverse strand, counting down.
AACTACAACGACCCTCTTTTGTTTAGATCAGTTCTCAGACCTGATTTAGTGTAAACACGGACAAGATTATTATAGTGAGGAATCAAAACAATAATGTTGGTACTGAATTTGATAAAATTAAAGTTTCCTTTAAAACCATTCCCAGAGTCCATTAGTTTTTCTCCTGTTGTGAATAAACTGACACTACTACCTGCATACTTTGTACCTTGTACTGGGTTATGACATTGATTGTGAATAATTATTAGTATTTCCTCACAGCCCTGTCCTATCAGACAATTTTTTAAAATAGTCTTTGATTTCTTCGCCCACCTAACAAGGTTTCCTTACAGTAGATCCTTATATGACAATGCTGAATTAAGCTGTAAAGATTCACTCCCCCTTTTAATTTCCTCATTAAGACAGAAATGGCCATCAGATGGCAGCAATGTTATTGCCCGTCTTTTGTTACAGGACTAACTGTTTAATTCAGGTGTGTGTGGCCTCAGCAACCACAATAACAATAGCCAAACACAGCTGGATTAATCAGTTTGTACAGTAATGAAAGAAATAAATCAATGGAGTAGCCTTACGTTTGGGAACTAGTGGAGAAATCTTTAAAGCTGATTATTGTTTGGACTGTTTTGCCCCAGTAGACCTTTCTGAATTAACAACAGTTTAAGCTTAATTAAACATTGCTCTTTTATTTCTCTGTCTTTTTTCTCTTTATAGTGGGTACACCTGGTTTGATGTTTGTTTAGCTGTGACATAATTGAGGGGAAGCAGATCATCCACTAACACCATATAAAACATAAAGTACTCCTGGATCAATGTGCGCTTCTGTGCTTGTTTGTCTCTCTCGTTGTGTCTCTGCTCTGTCTTCTCTAACCCTCAGTCGGTCGAGGCAGATGACCGTTCATACTGAGCCTAGTTCTGGTTCTACTGGAGGTTAAAGGGAGTTATACAAATCAAATTAAGCAGAATCAAATTAAATTTCTAACCTTCTTTTGAGCTTTATGTGTAATAGAAGATTACATAAAACCAGCTTCACCTATACTGACCAAGAATGCCTGCAAGATACCTTGAAATAGAAATAAAGTTTCTTATCCATGGGCTTTTACAAACAGCTATTGGTCTCAACTAGCATCAGACTTTACATTTAAACAAAAGCTAATGTGTTTCAAAATATATATACACACACTCTCTCACCCACACCTCATACATCATACACGGACGCACATACATCATGTATCCATGTTATTAAATGCTAATTGTAACATGTATCAATGCTATTAGTAATCCTATTTGAATCTTGTCCATTTCAGATTGCCTGTGACGGATGCAACAGGTGGTACCACCAGGGCTGTGTCAACAACCCACCACCTGACACTGAGTATTGCTGTCCACTGTGCATATAGTTTTCAACTGTTGTTAAAAAAAAAAAAACAAGTTTGAAGAAAATAGTTCGACTTAAACATTATTTAATTTAAGTTCCTTTAAATTATTTTTTGCTTTTCACTGTTCCAAATTAAGTTGTGTTTCGAAGGTACTTCAAAAATGTTCAAACCTGTTTAATCTTGTTAGATTGAACTGTAAAACTTTTTTTTATATATAATACACTAAGAATAAAGTAAATAGCACAAAAGAACTACATTACTGTGTTTGCAAATGGTTTTGTTTTCCAAACCCAAAAAGGTGAAATGCAAATGTAAGGTAAAAGTTTACATTTAGGTTGGATGTAAGATGTAAATCTTGATTTCCTAAACGGCAGGTCCTTGCCAAAAATTGCATCCCCTGCTTTTTTCCAGAAATATAGATTTGTAGCTGATGTTTCAATTTCTACCTGCTTCCACGTGTGTGCTGAGGTACCAGTGTGAGTTTCATGTGTGTGGGACAATCTTTAAGTTAAAAACAAGGGGGATGCATTTTGTGGCAGGTCCTTGCCAAAAACTGCATCCCCTGCTATCTCAGAGGAGTTGACACTTGTACGTCTGTATTCCTGTATATTCATCAGTAATTAAGTACAAGGATCAGCAAATGCAAATTCTGCCCTGTAAAACAATGACAGTGCAATTGTTGCTTCATATGATCTGAAGCCCCATTTGGAGCTTTTAAACAGGATTTTGAAAAACCTTGATAAATTGCTGCTGTAATATTATAGATTTTTTAGAATAAAAAGCTAGCAGATGTGCATAAACAAACAAACAAAAAAAATACCATACAGTTCAGTAAAAATACAGTTCTGTTTTATGCCTCATTCTTGTAAGTTTAAAATGTTCCAATGCTCCTGAATGCACCATAGCTTTCTGACGCGCAGCGAACGCATCTCACTGGTCTGTGAACGCTGTGCTATGTAGATGCGCGTTTGATTTTCCACTTAAGAGAAAGCTTTGCAAACTCAAAACTCACGTCGGCTGTCACGGTTTAGTGTTGTGTGTAAATAGCAAGAGACCACAACAAATAAATCAGCCGTACCATGGTCAAAATCTTTGGATTTAATGTTGTTCAAAAAATCTGTACTTTTGTAAATTAATCTGCCAAATAACCACAACTTTTTTCCCACGAGAGGTATTTTTAAACGTTTTTATATCATTAATATAAGAACCTAAGCTCCATTGAACATATTTTAATCCGTTTTCCTCGTCGATATGCAGTTCAACAGAGCGAGGCGCGCTCCCGCGACTGGGGATGCATTTTTCGGCAGGAATGAACTTTTGGGCATAACACCGGCTTCCGTAGCGTCGTGAGCGCGCGTGTGCGCGCTTTCAGGAAATCCTATACACTACTGTTTATGCTCTAAAAACATTCTAAAGGACTTCGTTTCGAGTAAATTCTGGACGCTACCCACTCAGGACACTTGGAATACATTGGACGAGCAGTATGGAGGAATATTGACACGTTTTTTGTGGACTTTTATGGACCTTTCTGTCTCGGGCACCATAGACCTCCATTATTTGAATGTCAGCAGACAGCAAGAAGCCTCCCAGATCTCCAGATGCATTTGAGATATCAAAAAAGTACTCCAGAGTGTTGTTCAGCATGGGGGTGAGTAGAAAATGAAGGCTAATCATGTTTTGGGTGTACTTTTCCTTTAAAGTTGCGCTCCGGGCTGTTTAGCAGCCAGAGAGAGAGGGCTGGGCAGCTGAAGGCTCCCAGTGGCCCCTCAGTCTGCGCGCGCGGCTCTTAGCTCCAACATGGAGCCTCCGGACTTTGAAGCCATGAACCTGACGCTGAAGCCGCCAGCCTTCCCTCTGTGTGAGGACTGGAAGGAGGACGCAGAGGGCTCTCTGTTCCACCTCGCTCACATTCTGCTTTTCCTGGGCTTCATGGGAGGCAGCGGCTCCTACGGACAGCTGTACCTGTTCACCTTCCTTTCTCTGGGCTTCTTCTGCAGCTCTCTGTGGGCATGGTCGGATCCATGCACCACCGACACCTTTCTGTGGAGCTTCGCGCTGTTCGCAGCGTGTTTGGCTCAGGCTCTGTATATCACCTACAAGCTGAGGAGCCTTTCATTCGACAAGGACTTTGAGGATCTCTATAACTGCATGTTTAAAAGACTAGGAGTGTCCGTCAGTCATTTTGGGAAGATCGTTGCCTCCAGTGACGGAGCTGTTCACACCTTGGAGAAAGGCCAATGCTTTGCTGTAGAAGGAAAAACAGCCATAGATAGGCTGTCAGTGCTTCTGTCTGGCAGGTAACTGCATGAGGACTTCCAATTACCCAAGCCTGAACTCAGTCTGTTACTTTTTCACAAGCCTGGTATTTATATTGTTTAACTTTGATAGTTAGGCTGAGATAAAAAAACAACAACACATTTTTAAACCTAATCCTTTAATCTTTACCTATCTGGTGTAGAAAACCTTTGATAAACTGTTATTTAAAGTCGTAGGGAAATCATATTTAAACGACAATTCATTCTGGCCTAAACATGTATTTAAATGTAATATCTATCTGACTATATTGTCCCAAAATTTAGAAATTTTCTATAAAAAAAAAAATCCTGTCTTAAAATCTATGTTTTTTATTTATTATCTTCTGCAGGCCAGTTAGTTCTACATCAGCCTGAACACCTAAATTCGACCAATCGTAGATCAACAGTCATCTGTCAATCAAATTTCTTCGGTTATAGCATCTTGATTCATGTGTCGCAGCTAATATACGCAGCGGTTGAAATCAGAATCCTTTCCTTTCCCATTGAGTTGCGTCCCAGTGTTCACGGGGATGGACGTCTGTGTCTTCAGCAGGCGTAGAGCTAACAGAACTGGCAGCGTTGCGAGGCGAGGGCTCAAACATGTACGGCTGGAAGCCTTCTACACCAAACCAAGCTTCTGCCGCCCTGGCGTCCTCTTCCACAACATCTTCGTCCCCGCTTTCCTCCTCTAAATAAAAAATGGATGACGGAGGAGACTCATCCATGACCTCCGACACTAAACTCTCCTCCTCTTGCATGTTTCCGCTGTCCATAGCGTTCCTTGACAGCGTCGTTTCTAAGTCACCAATTTAGCCTACTAGCCTACGCTAGTAGCTTCCCAACACATTGGGAACCTACTAGCACTAAGCTAACTGGTTAGCAAGATGCCTCCGACAAACCGGCCCAAACCATACTTGATTGTGAACCTTCCGCCAAAATAATCCCGCCCTCTTGATAATCGACTAATCTCGTTCAATTTATTCAATCGTGTAAAATCGGGCAGCATTTGGGAGAATTCAGAAATGCAACGGTTGAAACAGCTGCTTCCCTTCGACTTTAAAGAAAAAGTCTGGTCTTTTTTAGTATTCAAACTTCTAAGAAGCCTAGTAAACTAGCTCCGACCGCCAGCGGCCTTAATCATTTTTGCCTGCCAGTGGTCTAGCCTCGATCAATGCCCCAGGCCCTAGAACTGGCATGCCAATCACAACGCAGAGATTTTTTTTTAAATTTCTGGATGCAAAGCAGGTGGGGTTTTGAGGAGGAAGCACAACAAGGAAGGTTGCAACAACTTTTCAACAGTTCTTGTTTGACTCAGCTTTGGAAGGATTAGACTTGGAGTTTTCGTTGAAACATGAGCAGGAAGAGGCTCTACGCTGATTCATTTTTAAGAAGGACGTATTCTCTGTTTTGCAAACATTCGTTGGTATATTACATGATTTATATAGACTTCAAACTGACTATGCAATGTGATGTGTGATAAATGATAGTAATTTACTGATGCTGTGAAACAGCAAGTGTGTCGAAGTGATGATTTTCTTTGTTTTGAAAGTCTGAAACCCCCTGAGAATGAGAACATCTTTCGTTGTTCAATGTTGTAGAGAACTTATTGTTGACATTCCGACTGGTCTAACTAGGAAGTACCAATATGGCGTCTTCACAGCACCGTGCAGGGGCACTGCAAGGAATTTGGGGTCCCATGAAAGACAATATCAGCCCCCCACCCCTAAAAAAACCTATATGCAAGCTTTAAAACTGCTATCCCGTTGCAATAAAGAGTATTATTTACATTTACAATGTGTATTTTATTGTAAAATTTCTACAATGGAAAATTATCAGAACAAAAAAAAGGTCAAATATACATTAACTTTAAATTGCATAAACTAGTGGATAAAAAAAGCTTTTAACGTTTGTTTCACTTACTGCTAAAAAATGAGGGAGAACACAAAAATTTTTTATTTTATTGCTGGATTTTCATTTTACATTTGAAATATCTATTGGGACATATCTTTTCCTCTTCTATTGGGCCCACCTCAATCAAGGGCCCTTAGAATCTTCCTAATCTCCCTGGCAGCATGTACTACCAATGACCAATCAGCATCCAGTGAATAAATAGAGATCAGTGCTGGAAAAAGCCACTCTGACTGAACGCTGTAGCCAAGATGTTCCACCTTTAGAAACAGCTGGAGAGAAACAAAGTTCATCTGGGTTTCAGGGGTTGTTAGGCAAAATGTATTATCGGTGCACCTAAATATCCTATTTCCTTGTCCAATAGCTTCGGAAGAGGATTAGGGCCACTGAAAAAAAAATTTAACGGATTTTTTTATTTTATTTCAGTATAGTATGGGAATTCTGACTTTTTTTCTGACTTTTTTCTGAATTCTGACTTTTTTTTCTCAGAATTCTGACTTTTTTTTTTCAGAAATCTGATTTTTTTTTTTCCAGAAATCTGACTTTAATCTCAGAATTCTGACTTTTTTTCTGACTTTAATCTCAGAATTCTGACTTTAATCTCAGAATCTTGGATCTTAATGTAGATGGGCACCAAGAAAGAAGAGATGTGGGGCACTCAGCTTCACTGATAACAATGTGAGTTGTTTCAGAGGGCCAGTGACACATTGGTGGAAAATGACGGAATTAGGCAACGTTTTACGTGCCCGAGGGGTCCCCTCATTAATGGAGGACCAGAGCTAGTCTCTAAAACAGACATGGCTATGGCTTGATGCTAACATGTTTGTTATCTGTCAGAATTCTGAGAAAAAGTCTCCCTCCTCACACATCAATGCATCCATGGACATGCCCCCCCCCTTCCCCAGAGAACTTATCAAGCCACAGAACACGTCCCGCTCCCTTCGCTCCACTCACTCAAACCTGCTCCACATTCCTAGAACCAGACTCAGGATAATGGGAGATGGAGCATTTTGTGCTGCTGCCCCACGTCTGTGGAATTCCCTCCCTGACACCTTGAGGGCTCCTCAGTCCACTGAGTGCTTTAAAAAAAGCCTTAAAGCAAAACTCTTGGTCCCCCTTAGATGTTTCTTTTTTCTCTTTTAAAACAGCTTTTATTATTTAATGCTTTTTTAAATGCTTTTTTTGTAGCACTTTGAGGCCTTTTTGGTGAAAAGTGCAGTATAAATTAAATGAATTATTATGTATTATTAATTCTGAGAAAAAAGTCAGAATTCTGACTTTTTTCCCATATTACACTGAAATAAATTTTAAAAATCAGTTACCTTTTTTTTTCCCAGTGGCCCTAATCCTCTTCCGTAAATAGCCCCTTTGTATGTGTACTTTTTTTTTTTCGTAAAAGGTACAATGCATTTACATGGTGTACATGCAATCTTTAGAAATACAACAAAAATAAAGGATTTCAGTGCAGGCTAATATCCATCCACTGACCCCATTTGTTAGAAAAGCTTAATGGATAAATTTTTATCCTAAAATAATTTTTTTTTCCTATCTGGCGACCAGCTTTTTTTGTTTAGTATGTGCAATCCAGGAGCTTGATGCAAAGACAACTATGCTGTCTGGCCATCTTCTTCCTTTTGGAAACACCTCACTGATCCGCATGATTTCATTAACTGCACCTGTGCCGCGCCGGATGTGGGTGCACACATTGATTTGAATGATTTGGGAGTGGTGGCCTCGTGGTTAGGGCAGTGGAATCCTGAGGTTCTGAGTTCAAGCCCCACTCGCACAGAATGCCACTCTAGGTCCCTGAGTAAGACCCTTAACCCCGGGCGCTGCATAGTGTAGCCCACTGCTCCCCAAGGGGATGGGTTAAATGCAGAGGGTTCATTTCTCTGTACTTGTGACAGTGGAATGACAATAAAAACGTAATGTGCTCAGTAGCTCTGAGCTGTGAGCAGTGGCGCCTCCAGAAATGTTTCATAGCGGGGCAGACGGGGCCAGTGGGCAAATCCACTAACCAATCTTGGGGTGGCACACTGACACTAAAAGCCATCATTTCAGGGTTTGAATCAACTATTGTGGTAAATCTGCCTGTAGAAATCATTGAGACTTAAGTAAACACCTACTGATATCCTGGCTTATTGTGTGATTTTTTATGTTACGTCGCTGGCTGTGCGTAATGGGATGAAATGCTAAACTGATGCTACTACAATTTACACTCACCAGTTGGGTGGTATAGATTTAAGTAACAAATTTAGCATCTGTTCTTAATGTACTCCTGAAAATATACGACTGCTGAACAATGAAAAGCAGAGTTTTACCATTTTTAGAATCCACTGGAGGAGTTGTTGTGGTCTGACTTCTGCGTTACTCACAGGTGTTCGATGCACAATCTTCGCACTGCGAAGTGAAGATGATGTAAATCAATGGGGTGGAGAGGTTTGTAGTGGACTGTGTGAAGCCGGGCATACACTTTACAATTTTTTGCCCTTTTCGGACCGATTCTGCAGTCGTGCAAGAATTGTTCGATTGGGCCGACTTTCAGCCTGATGGTGCGTGGTGTACACCACGCACCATCAGGAATCGTAAGGTCGGGAGAAAATCAAACATGTTTAAAATTCAGTCGGCCGTTCATCATGAGTTCTAAACTCACATTGTATGACGAAACCACACTGTTTCGTCATACAATGTGAGTTGGAGCTGCATGCAAAGATTGAAAACAGATCGTACAGTGTATGCCCGACTTAAATTAGGCGTTAATCAGCTCACTCGCACTGTAAAAGCAGACCTAAAGTTTACTAATGGCACTCTACGTGGGACTATATACGTAAATGTGTCCTAGTTGGGGCTGCTGAAAAGTTATAGTAGCACAAAAAGATTGTATTATTTATAAAGACAAGGTTCTCCTTATCAGTTCTCTGCCTTTTTAAACTGTGATATTAGCAAAAGCTTTTACAGACATGAGTCACAGGTGAGAGTTTTAATAAAGTTCAGGGTTTTAGCTGTATTTGAAAGTTATAAATGAGCAGTAGATGTCAACAGAACTGACTCTAAGCACCTCTCCATTCTCCTCCAGGATCAGCGTGACAGTTAATGAAGAGTTCCTGCATTACATCTACCCTTTCCAGTTCCTGGATTCTCCTGAATGGGATTCTCTCAGGCCCTCAGAGGAGGGAATATTCCAGGTTTAATTACACTCCTACATCACTTTTGCATTACTTCAGATTCATTACACTCTGTCAGCAGAGACACAAAACCTTTGGCTGTGATGCATGTAACTCCACTCATCCCCATCCCTCCTCAGTTTTTTTTTATTTTAGAGCATACGGGGAAACCTAACCGAGCCAAGATTACTCTATCCTTTGTCTCTATGGAATGTGGGCCAAATTAATCTGTAATATACTATCCATATCCATCCATCCATTTTCCGTCACGCGTTATTCCTGCTAGAGTGGTGCTGGTGCTGGTCTCCAGCTTAGCCAGTCCATCACAGAGACAAACAACCATTCACTCACACCTAAGGAACATTTAGAGAAGCCGATTAATCTATCAGTCATGTTTTTGGACTGTGGGAGGAAGCCAGAGTACCTGGAGGGAACCCACGCCTGCTCCGGGAGAACTGAACTCAGAGTTCCTCTGAACCAAAAGTCCGTTGTATTAGTGGCTGAGTAACTCAAGTGCTGAGTCACCCGTCCTGCCCGGCCCCGGGTGCTGCACAGTGGAAGCCCACTGCTGAGAGTTCATTTTGCTGCTCTGTACGTCTGACAGTGTATCAAAAAAAAAAGAAAATAAAAAACAATCCACTGGATTGTTTCCCAGTTTGAAGACGTTTGCTTCCCATCCAAGAAGCTTTTTCATTTTGAAAACATTAAAATGCTGGAAAAATAATACCTAGACACCCTAAACCAGGGGTCACCAACCATTTCAAGGCTGAGGGCTACTTCATGGCTATGAAATCATAGGAAGGGCTACCAATACTGACCTATGAACAAGAGGGGTCAGCGTTCACCTAAACTTCATCCAAATGAAACACATTTTTATTGTTAACTTTTAATTTCTAATTTTCTTTTAAACATTATAATTTTAAAATCCATAAGTGCTAAAATGCCCTATATGATTACTATGATGAAATGCTTAATAAATGATTAAAACGAAGAGTCAGAGAATAAAATAAAATTTCAAACTTGGCCCACTGCTAGGTTGCTGTTTTCAGAAGGCGTTGAGGGCCCCCCATGTGGTCCTTGAGGGCCCCTTGGTGCCCGCGGGCACCGCGTTGGCGACCCCTGCCCTAAACTTTCCTTAGGGGTGAGTGCACGGAAGTTTGGCTTATACGGCTCTGTTGACCATTGATAGATAAGCAAACCTTTGATGTGCTACACATTCTGTAATAAATATTCTATCTGACTTATTTTACTGGATGAGTTTGTTGTGTTATGCAGCAAATAAAAACTTGTTCTCTGTTTTTTTCTCCCCAGGTGACTCTGCAGGCTGATAATCAGTGCCGATACATTGCTTGGAGAAGAAAGAAACTCTACCTGCTTTTTGCTAAGCACCGCTACATAGCCAGGATATTTGCTCTGATTGTGCGCAGCGACATAGCTGAGAAGGTCTACTCGCTCAGTGACAAGGCTTTTGACAGGGCGGGACGCCGCTATGATCTCCGCTTACCAAGTTACTGCAACATGCCAGGACCAGAATTAGAACGACCACATGACCTCCTGGAAGTTCCAATGCCAAGGGAACAGACTGCCTGAACGCTGCATCCTGGACTTCCTGTCACAACAACCCAACTGGATCTCACTAAACAGCCTTTAGTGGGATCAAAACAGAACATCAGCTGCATACAAATCCAAGGGTCCGTTTCAATAAGCAGGTTTAACCAACTCATATTATCACCTCTGACATGATCTAGCCTTAGGATGGATACTCTGACTTTTCAGTTTAATCAACTCAAAGTAGATCCACTTAGAGTTTATTACATGTATAGCATCTATGAAAAGCCATTATCAGTGGAGCCCTGATTTGACAAGTCACCATGACGACAGACAATAGGAAGTGCCTATTTCACTCCACTGAAACTTTAGATTTTAATGCAGAAATGAAAAAGAAAATTGAAAGATTGTTTAAAGAACGAGAAACAGCGCTACGGCTGCGAAGGAGAAGATTGCTGCATGTGTTAATGCTTAGTTTCATATAGTTCTTATGGCAGGCCGTTTTTACGTTTATTAAAAGCACTCTGCTCTCTATTGTTCCATTTGTAAATAAGATTCTTCATGATCAAAATAATATTCCTAGTCAGAACTGGAATAACAGATTTACTAAAATACATTTTTGCTGCAGAAACTGAATTTCAAAAAGTAAAAAAAAGAATTAGGTTTTATATATCTAGAAAAGTTGGAAGTTGCCGTTTTGAAATTTATCAGCTTGACTGAATTTGAATTAATGATATCGGAAATACATTTCTTCATAGTCAAAATAATTAAAATGCTGACAATGGGAGAATGTAGAGATCTTAAATTAATTTCTAGACATCCAGAATGTTTATTCTAGTTGTGAAGACTGTCATTGTGTTTGAAATTGTCATTTTGACAAGGAAAAAGTATTTTAGATATCAGAAACACATTACTGATATAATGGTAGTGGAGCAATGTAACCCTAACCCTATTTAGGTGAAATCGCCTGGTAGCAGGTGAAGAGGAATTATAAAAACGTTCAAAAGTAGGACCTGTTCATCATATCACGGGGTTCCTCCTTTTTATCTTGTCTTCCATCACACAGTAAATACTAAGTGTCTGTTTGCAGCCGCTTTGTATGTCTGCTTCCCATTAAATGGCCTTTATTAGTAATCAGTCCTATAGAGGCTTCAGATTGTACTTCCTACCTCCCAGTAGGCTCAGTAGGTTGTATCACTAAATTATTCCTAACCCTAAAGTTATTCCTTTTTCCCAGAGAATTGATTAATCTATTTACGTGTAATCTGAAAATAATTTCAGTAGTGCTTCATGCAATGTACAAAACAGAAAGAAAAAAGATCTGCTATTCGTAAACCAAAAGCAAAAGATCTCATATCCTGTCAACTAAGTTGTTTTTGAAACTACATTAAATCCGTGTGACTGAAACTTTAATTCATTCCAAATAAAACTTTAAAACATTGTTGTTTATTTAAATAGGTACATTTTAGATAAACTAGACGAAAACTATAAAGTAGTTAAATAGTAAATATAACATACAGTTTTAGACATGGGCGAAAGGGCTGTTATCAAGATAAACTGCATATTATCAGCCTTAATAAACCTACTAGAAGGTAGAGGAGGCAAAGCCTGAAACCATGTCATGGGACTGGTTGACTGAGCAGTTTTATTTTATATAATGCTTTTTTTCACACACGAGTCTGTGTAATGCTACAAATGTGAAGACGAATAAGGTTGTGGATGCATGTGATAGATTAAGGGGTGCAATAACTCATAAACCAAATTTTTTGAATATGAAAGCTATGCATTAATTTTCTGTGGATTATTGCCGATCCCCTGACTTAATCAGGAAAGGAAACAACGTGGTTTACTGAAGAAAAACTGCTCCTGACCAGGTTAGCTCTAGAGAGAATGTTACTACAACAACAGACACGGGTCTGTCTGTTGTTGTTGTAACGGAAACTCTCTTTGTGAAACGGAGAAGTAGAATTTCTCTGATTTCAGGTTTAGAAAACATAATTTTCAGTAAACCTGCTTTTTGAAACTGACTCTACTGGATTGGAGGCATTAACTTATTTGTCTTTCCTGATGGTCATAAACATGTCAGATCTGGAAAATATGTAGGCAGATAAAATGAGGTTGAATATATTCTTTATATTTACTTCAATTCAGTTTATTTCTATAGCTCCAATTCACATCATGTCATCTCAGGTCACTTTCCAGTTCACCAGATCATCCAGTCAGATTGATTCAAAGTTTTCTATCTAAGGAAAACCAGCTGATTGCATCGACTCATTGACTCTTCAGCAATCCCTCACACTAAGCATGCTTTTAGCGACAGTGGAGAGGAAAAACTCCCTTTGAACAGGAAGAAACCTCCAGCAGAACCAGGCTCAGTGTGAGCGGCCATCTGCTGAGGCCCACTGGGGTTCAAGGAGACAGAAGCAGTCACAGTCAGAGAAACAGGACTACACTGGAAAACAGGCCAAGCTCCAACATCTAGAAACAAAGGTGTTGATGGCAGCAGCACAGCTGATATTTCTCTCCAGGATGGAGTCACAGCCAAACAGGAACAGACCAGATGAAGCTACTATGAGAAAAAGCAGAGAGAGCAGAACGTTAGAGATTGAACTAACAGATTCTGCAGAGTGGGAGAATAGAGATAGAATGAAGCAGAATGATGAAAAAGGGGTCCCTATGTCCTCCAGCAGTCTAAGCCTATAGCAGCATAACTATAGAGATAGCTCAGGATAACCTGAGCCACTCTAACTAGAAGCTTTATCAAAAAGGAAAGTTTTAAGCCTAGCCTTAAAAGTAGACAGGGTGTCTGCCTCACGGACTAAAACTGGTAGTTGGTTCCACAGGAGAGGAGCCTGAGAACTAAAAGATCTGCCTCCCATTCTACTTTTAGAAATTCTAAACCATTTACTCTAACCAAAATCTAATGATCTATTCTGACTCTTTAAAAAATATTTATATTAATGTTAGTATTTGAGCTGGATGTTAGATTCTTATCATTTGCTTTATTTAAAGTAGCTACTGTATGCAACTGCTGTAGGCAGAGCAGCTTCTCATTTTGGTGTTTTCAGTCTTTTATCTCTTATTCACATGTTCGTTATCCATTCACTTATTCAGTCCTGTAACAATGAATTAGATGATGGATGGTTTTAACTGAGCAGTTCATGCATCACTGGCTATGGTGTGCTCACTAACAGACAGAGTTCAGCACCAAGTTATTCACCAAGAGGGAATTGTCAGAATTGGATGTAATTTGCAGACGAGCAATGGCAGAGTAAAAGATTCATTTTTCAAGTGCTGTTTAAATTTTCTTTAAAGGAACTCGGGCACTGAAACTGGCTGATGCCCAGGAGCCCGCATCATGGTAAATGTACAGATGTCACAGGTGATCTGAGGGCACCCAGTTAGGGTGGTAAGAGTACACTTCAAATGATCCATCCATCATCCATCCATCATCCATCATTCATCCATTCATCCATCCATTCATCCATCCATCCATCATCCATCCATCCATCCATCCATCCATCCATCCATCTTCTTCCACTTATCCGGGGTCGGGTCACGGGGGTAGCAGCTTCAGTAGGGAGGCCCAGATTTCCCTCTCCATAGCCACTCCTCTGGGGGAACCCCAAGGCGCTCCCAGGCCAGCTGAGAAACGGTTCTACGGTTCTGAGCAGCGGTTCTACTCTGTATGACTGAGCTCCTCCCCCTATCTCTAAGGGAGAGCCCAGACACACTACGGAGAAAACTCATTTCAGCCTCTTGGATCAGGGATGTCGTTCTTTCGTTCATGACCCAAAGCTCATGACCATAGATGAGTGTAGGAACGTAGATCGACCGGTGAATTAAGAACTTTGCTTCTGGCTCAGCTCTCTCTTCACCACAACAGACCGGTACAGCGCACTAGTAGATGCTTCACAGCGGATGCTGCACCAATCTGCCTGTCGATCTCCCGCTCCATCTTCCCCTCATTCATGAAGAAGATCCCAAGATACTTCAAAGATACTTGGCTTGAAATGATCCAAATGCACAATCCCCAGTATGAGCCCATTCAAACCCATAAAGTCCCTGAGACTGTTGAGGATTCCCCAATGCTCTTACAGGAGCCTGTTATATCATTGCTTTCCTTATGCTGTAATCATGTATGCACCCTGCTGATGTCTGAAACTCACTGATTGTGGCTAACGCACCCAATTAAAACTTTATTCTCAGCCATTATAGTCAAACTATTATTTTATTTTATTTGGGTTTCATGTCTGTATCTGAGTGCTTTACCTTGCATGCTCTGAATTTTCATGATGATCTACCTGCCTTTTTGGAACAAAGCCTTTGCTATATATTGTATGAATATAATCTTTGAAAGAAAGCATTATCCTAAGCGTGTAGAAATTATTCTGTGAGTGGGGAAATAGATGAGACTTTATGAGCATAACCAAGCACATCAATTCCCAAATAGTCAATTTAGGAAATGGATGAGGATGATAGATCAGTTGTAGAAATTGGTGTAAAATGTGTTTCTGCAACATAAGATAGAGATTCACTCATTCAAATGATATCAGTGCGCTGATGTGTTTTAGAAATGTGCTTTTTGTTTGGTTATATATTGTGACCTTATGTTCAGAAATTCATGTTTCCTTCTGCTTCAGACTCTGATTAAATCACTCAGAGTAACAAACTGGTTTGTTTTATTCTCACAGTCCCACTCATCTTCAGCAGGAATGTTTCCTCATACAGTCATATTTACATGGAACATGTTACCGAATTAAATTATAAAAGTGCTTTGAAATATTGAATTTACGATAGTTTTGAAGAGACAGTTCTCAAAATATACAGTTATATACGTCTAAATATAGAAATTCTAGTACATATTTACATATATAGATATATGGGGATTTCCTTGTAAAATAATCTTTCATAATACGACTTTATAATCTATGAACTTTATTGGGTTTTATTCTTTTATTATTTTACTTTAGCTGTCTCCTTTTGTTTAAGTTGAATGATCCTCAGGAAGAGAAGCAGGGAGCTGCAGCTAATGGAAATCAGGAAGAACGAAAGAGTCTTGAGATAATGTGCTGCATAAATAAAATGGAATTAAAAATGGATGCACACAGAGCAATGTACTTGCCATGTGTCCAACCAGGCTTTTATACAAGCACCATTTCATGCATAGTAATCACTACAGTCCAATCTAGTGGAATCTATTGCATCATGCATACAGAAAAATACCATTTGTTGATTGTTGCATTGCTGCGATAGATGGAGACCTGTCCAGATGGACCCCGCCTCCCGCCAGTAGACAGCTGCAGATAGACACCAGCACCCCTCGTGACCCCACTTGGGATTAAGTGTGTCAGAAAATGGATGGATGGATGGATTCTCGCATTGGAAGAAAAAAGTCAGTGAAATCAAGATGGCTGACATACAGGGGGGAAAACACCTGGGCTATTTCAGTTTCTACAGGGAAGCAGAATAAAGGCAGAAAAAATAATTCAAACTTTAGTGTTTTACCTAACTTTTTACATATCCATAGGAATGTAAAACATTATATATCTATGAATGTGTAAAACAAAGGAACCTTTTTAGCATAATTTATGCATGCAGGGGAAGGGATTTACCATCAGGTAAATACTAGGCCCCATAAAACTCTGTAACCATATATGGTTAATTCAACTATTCCTTATTTGTTCACAATAATTATGTTTTTTTTTATCCTTTCGCTAAAATGCCATCAGAATTCTTATAATATTAAGTGTGTCTCATGCCCTGCATCAGAGTGCAGAGGGGTCCCTGAAGTGGCCCCTGCATGCATGAGAGGTTTGAAAAAAATACACCAAGTTATTTAGGTAGTCTCTCTGAAGAAACCTTTAACCTTGGAAATGAGAAGTATTCTACCATAAACTCTGCAACAGGAGCAGGAATGAAAGGTTCTGATTCCTCATCAACTGTTTAAGCGTCTCTTTCCTTTTTATTTGCCAAAAATAAAAGGAGGTTCAAAACCCTTTGAGTGGCGTAACGTTCAGGTCAGCGGGGATATGTCGCCCCCTGTCGGCGTGTTCCGGCATTGCTTGCCCAATTTAGCCTGCCGCTGTCAGTCCTGTGGAATGTGAGATGCACATTATGCAGACCCCCAAGAAAAGGTCCAGTCTGCGGTCACCAGAAGCGCTGCGCTCTGTTTCAACAAAGCAGACATTTTCCTTCGCCCTGCAGACTTTAACGCCTTAAAACACTCGGTAAGAAAGCTCGCTTTCTCACATTGTCCTTTGTAAAGCGTTTAGAAAGTTGCAGGCTGGGGGGTGGGGTGTGTGTGGGGGGGGGTCTGTGCAGAACCGTTTCCGATTCTATTTTTACATGGGAGCCTCTGCAGCCTCTGCTGGGAGCATGCAAAGGAAAGACAGGCTGCAGCTGTTCCAGCTTCACATGATGGGATGGTTTAGGTCTGCTGTTGACTTCATTTCAAATTATTATGGTCTTTAAAACTGTTAATAAGAAATCTTTTAACATCAAAATGCTTTGTGCTTTTTCCCTATAAGATATCTGTTTTTTATTCTATTTATTTATTTATTTATGTATTTATTCAAACTGGGTGTTTTTAAACATTATTAAATTAACAGTTTTGATTTAATAATTAATGTGCACAAATAAGGAATAGTGGTATTAACTATACATGCAAACAGAGTTTTATGGGGCCCTCAGGTACTTGGGGCCCTAGGCAACTGCCTGGTATTGCCTAATGGTAAATCCCCCCCCTCAGATTTATTACATGTTCATGGCACAAACGCTCTGCTTTCGCTTTTCTTAGCATGATTATCAGGAGCAGCAACAGTTCTAGACAAAGTTTGCCGGGGGGCCAGGGTGGGGGGCGCTGTTTTTAATGGGGACACAGAACAAGAATAATAATGATGATGAAAACCTGGTTTTATCTTAATATGGCTGAAGTTTTAAGGTGACTGCATTTCTTAAAGTCAATTGTAAAGGTGAATGATTAAATTGGTCCAAGTCAATTATCATCGGTTACACGCTGCAAAATTTGTCCGTCTGATCTAAATATATGGAGATTGATCCACTAAGCAAGAGATGATAAATTAAAAGAAGTGCAACAATCTGCCCATGCAGTGAGGCAAATGCACTTTGCAAGACTTCTTGAAATCATGATAGTCTCATAACAGAAAGTTCAAATCAACTCAAAACAAGATCTAAGATGTGAGTGCAGTCCATTCTGTCAATGGATAGAATCATATGACTTATTTAGGTTGACACAGCAAAAGTAATCTAAACTGTAAAAACTTCTTAAAATAAGATTCTTGCTGAAGAAAATTGTATTTTCCCCTGAAAATAAGATAATTATATATAAACTACTTGAAATAAGACGATTGATTTTAACTGAAATCATCTTATTGGTAAATTGTCTGACCTACCTGCTCAAATTGAAGCAAAATTAACCCCTTTTCGAGAAAATGGACTATTGTCGATTTTGTCTTATATGTCTATTTTTTGTAGTGTATGTTTTAAGTACAGGGACCATAACAGGGGCCAGGATCAGTTCTCCAGGGGCGCTGGCCCCTGTTGGCCCCTGCCTAGAACCGCCTATGATCAGGAGGCTAAGGAAAAAAAAAAAGATGCTCAGAGCTGCTGTTGTTTCAACTGAAGAGAGGAGGGAGTCTGAAGTATCAGAGAAACAGGAAACTATCATCCAGCATTTATTCCTGCAGCTCGACTTCTTTCTCTGATCATTTTCTGTAGCCGAGCTCTGCTCCTCTGACTGAACCTGCATCAGGATGTCTGCTTCACCTGATCCAAGCTCCTTCTTCACCATCCTGCCCACGTTAAGCTCGTCCGCTCCAGGGGTTCCAGCTGTGGAGGCCAATGCCACGTCCTGCCAGGAGTGGGAAAAGGCTCACCACATGATTTTCCATTTTGGGAACTTATCCCTGCTCCTGGGTTTGGTCATTCCAACAACTCTGGGGCTGCACATGATCCTGCTGCGCCTCCTCCTGATGACAGGTCAGCAACACCAAAGCCCCCCCCCCATACACACACACAAACATCCTCACCCTCTCAAAGGCATTTCACTGATAATATAGTTTAAACACAAGAAAGACATGGACTTATTGCCATCTTGTATTCCAAACAAAAGTGCAAAATAACTTTAAAACAGTAAAAGGAAAATGCATATTTTTCAATATTTTGTTTAAGTGTCTTATTTCACTTTTTGTCAGAAAAGGGATCTCATCACTCGGAGTAAGACCTTAAAAGGCTCTGAATGTGTCAGCGACACGCTGGAGAGGGTGGGAGAGTGGAAAAAGTTTTTCCAGTTTGTTTATCTTCTTCCTGGATGGAGTGGAGACAGGAAGCAGCGGGAATTATGGGAAATGGGGTTTTGATTTTATTTATTTATTTCACAGTTCATTGTGAAAATCACATCTTGTTTTAGATGGTTTATTGAAGGTTTTTAAAGGTGAAATAGAAAAATATTTGAATATAACAGGACTGAAGCAGATATTTTCAAATGCAAAATTCTGGAAACATCGATTTTGTAGGATTAAACTGGACCATCATGCAGCAACATAGCTGCGTTGTTGCATGATGTGGCAGGAGGAACGATTCAGGATTGTCTGCACCTTCGATCGCCTGACTATCTGCATGTCTCATAAAAGCGCTCTTGCTTATAATCTCAATGTCAGTGCATTCACACAGCTCTTCAATTGTATAGAAATATGTGTGAAGTTTTAATGCTTCTTTTAAAATGATTAGACTTAAGTTTTGATCAATAAATGACAACCACTAGGTAAAAAAGGTAAAGCCCCCATTCTCTAGAAGCTTAGCTTTGTACATACATCAACTAGTGATGCAACCTGGACACATCATCAGTGATGTTACCTGGTATCCTAGAGCGTTTCGGGTCTTTCAAACATAAAAAAAAGACCCTTTAAAAAACTTTAAAAAAGAACTTAAAAATATTTCAGTCTGAGCAACTATTCATTGTTTTCCACTTTAACTTAATGGCAGATGGCCGCTCACACTGAGCCTGGTTCTGCTGGAGGTTTCTTCCTGTTCAAAGGGAGTTTTTCCTCTCCACTGTCGCTACAAGCATGCTTAGTGTGAGGGATTGCTGAAGAGTCAATGAGTCGATGCAATCAGCTGGTTTTCCTTAGATAGAAAACTTTGACTCAATCTGACGGGATGATCTGGTGAACTGGAAAGTGACCTGAGATGACATGTTGTGAATTGGCGCTATAGAAATGAACTGGATTGAATTTTAAAGTGTGACTTTTCTTTGACAGGATGCAGTCTCTTCATTGCTTGGGCCACTTTGTATCGTTGCAATCTTGATGTGATGGTTTGGAACGTGGTTTTCCTGGTGGTCAACTTCATGCATATATTCTTTCTTCTGTACAAGCGCAGGCCGGTAAGTTCTGCATCACCATACCCTTCTCTCTTATTTTGCCATATTTTGTTTGGAAGGTTTCTTTATATACTTCCTACAGCAGTTGGGCAACAGTATGCACATTAAGGCTGAGTTTTTTTCAATTACTATCCAGACTAGAAAGCAACATACCCTTCGGAGTTTAGCCCAATGCATACAGGATGCATTGGGCTAAACAGGCAGCATCGGCTTTATTACCGATTCCATTTCTCCTCAAAGGGGAGATTATGCAATTGATCATAGTCAAAATATGACCAACTGAAGTGATTTCCTTGAATTAAAGCTTTGACTTTGCTCTCTCAGGTTAAGATTGACAGGGAGCTGCGGTCTGTCTACAAGCGGATGTTTGAGCCTCTCCATGTTCAGGAGGCTTTGTTCCAGAGACTAACAGGACAGTTCTGCACCATCCAGACTCTGAAGAAAGGCCAAGCCTACGCTGCTGAGGACAAGACCTCTGTGGATGAACGCCTCAGCATTCTGCTAAAAGGAAAGTATGTGTTGTTTTTATGGCTGGTTACAGCCTTTCACACTTAATCCCAAACTTCAACAACTGTGAAAGTTTGGTTGCCTTCAAATTCAGCCACACAGCTTCATTGATATTCTTCTTCCTGAAGTTTTCTGAAGTCTAAGGCTAAATGTTCCTGTGATTTGCTCAGTATGTCCAGGAGCAGACTTTTTCTTTGCTAGTTACACGCTGCTAATCAAATGATTTCATATCATCTCAGAATAGACAACTGACTTACAAATGGCTGCACTCAATAAATCACTGCATGGTATAGCAATGTTTTTCACATAGAAAATACTGACATTACAGTCTGTTTTTAGCTAATGGCTCCTGTCCTGTATAATTACATTTTTGTTAAGTTGCTTGAAAAGCATTATTTTTCAATTATATCTACTTCACGGCCAGTTGAAACCTGTAAATGTGCAAAGTAGTGATGGTTAATGAGGCATCTTGAAGCCAAACTGTATTGATGCTGCCTTGATACTGCCTCACACAATACTGACACCTGCTGGACATTTAAAGACACTACAGGCAGCTTATTGGAAAGACTACACTGAATTGATTTGATGATCTAGAACAATGATATGATTTAAGTTATTGTAGGTTATATTGTATTATTTCATATCCATGTTTAAACTGAGAAGATCTTTGATATATTTAGATTTTTAGATCATATATCATAATGTGAAAATTTAGGGGAAAATGTAAATGAGGATGCTGCTGGACTAGGATTTTAAATCATATTTTTAAAACAATGACTACAATGAAAAAAAAAGGAAATAAACTAAGCGTCAGTTTGAATTGAACTTTAATTCAGTTAAGTTGAATGATAACTTAGAGGAAAAGAATGACTCAGCGAGAAAATTCCTTTCAGGCTGCTCCAAAATTCTTGATCATTTTAATGATAAACTGCAAAAGATGAGACATTTTTTGGCGATGCATCATGTTGACAGATATGTTTTTCAACACAGTTTAATGAGTCAATCAGTTAGAAAAAATTCCTGCACCGGTCACATGACTTTCTTAAATAATGACAGGCGCACAGATATGCATGCTCTGACGCATCGACATTGCTGGACACATCACTAGTGCATAGATACCGAGGTTCTAAAATATCTGGCTTACTTTGATTTTTTTTTTTATTGTAAATAGAGCTGAAACAATTAATCAAATATAGAAACTAATTTAGTAATCGATTAATCGTTAACTGGAATATAGAGATTGTAAAACATCCCTTCAGCTGACAGAGCGACACACTTAGAGCAGGAATTATGCCAAGATTGTAAAAACAAATATGTAAACATCTTACATTCAACATAAAGGAAACAGAACTATTCAAGTGGAAAAGTTTTAGTTTCCACCTGGTTTCATTTCGTAAAAAATCTTCTTTAAGGAACTTTTGGCTATCCGATTATTAATCAGTTAATCAACAATATAATCAACAGATTAATTAATTCGTTAAATAATCATTAGTTGCAGCCCTAATTATAAACATTAAACATGATAATCATATCTACCTAAAAATGTTGAAGCTACAAACATGTAGCGATTTTATAATGTATGTATTTATTAATTGATAAAAAAAATAATCTTGTTTAAAGTTCCAATAACAGGAAAGTAATTCAAATTCACTCACATTTGATTTACTTTGCCTGGTAACTTATTCATCTGATTGTCGAATAACGTAGGCAGCCTGAAGTGACCCAAATCTGATTTTTTTCGGACATATCCGACCAGGATCTTATCTTTTCATGGCAGTCTGAACAACAAAGATCCACATTTTTCCAGTACGACCCAGGTCACTTGGATAAGTGGACCACGTTTTTGATTTAAGCTGTTAATTATATTTAGAATCAGAAAATCTGCTTGTTTCTGCATCTGTCGGTTCATATAGAGGTCAAACCCATGGGAAATAAAAAACGTTAACATTTACTGTTGTTATCATTGGTTGAAAAGATTGAACAGAATTGTGAATTCAATGTTTTTGGAACAGGATGAAGGTGTCATATCGAGGTCATTTCCTCCACAACATCTACACCAACTCATTCGTCGATTCTCCAGAGTTCAGATCTACAGAGATGCACAGAGGAGAGAAGTTCCAGGTAAAAATCAGAATGTTAAAGTCTTAGGGACGTCATATTTCAATGTCAAATCATTCTGGCTTAAACATGTATATATATGTACTCTTTATTAGACTATATTGTCCCAAAAGTTAGGAACTTTCTATCAAAA